>NC_057812.1:571490875-571504352 GCF_018294505.1 Triticum aestivum
TATTAATGTCAAATATATTTTACATGAATTAGAACAAGTTGAACTAGTTGAATTAGTATAGCTAGATATTAATTAGGTATATATATGAGATTTGAACTAGTTGAATTAATATAACTAGTTTATTTTTAGTATGAAAATTAATAGAACAAGTTTATTTTTAGTAAGAAAATTTAGGTATATGAGATTTGATGATCTAATCAAAATATTACTATATAGAACTACCTACTTTATTTTAGTAAGAAATTAATAGAACTAGTTTATTTTTAGTAAATGCTTAGTTGAATTAATAGAACTAGTTTATTTAGTTGAATTAATAGTGCTAAGTGCTACCAAGCTATCTCCGGATAGGTGGCACCGATGTCTAGGGCATCCTTCTTCTGTTATTGTTAGCAAAGTCATTAGTCAAAATAATCTGCCGTGTGCCAGTTATTTCAATAAAGAGTCTGTATGTGACGCATGCCAAAAGGGCAAAAGTCACCAACTTCCTTATCCAAATTCAATAAGTGAATCAAAATTTCCTTTAGAGCTTGTGTTCTCTAATGTTTGGGGTCCTGCTATGGAAACAGTAGGAAGAAAGCAATATTATATGAGTTTCATAGATGATTTTAGTAAATTTACATGGATCTATCTTATCAAACACAAGTCCGAGGTGTTTCAAAAGTTTCATGATTTTCAGAAACTTGTAGAGCGACAATTTGATCGCAAAATTCTTGCTCTTCAAACGGATTGGGGAGGGGAGTATGTTAAACTCAACTCCTTCTTTACCAAAATAGGTATATCTCACCATGTCTCTTGTCCTCATGCACACCAACAGAATGGTTCAGCTGAAAGGAAACATCGTCATATCGTTGAAGTAGGTTTCTCTCTTCTTGCTCAAGCTTCTATGCCCCTGAAGTTTTGGGATGAAGCTTTCATTGTCGCAACCTACTTGATAAATCGGATGCCTAGCAAAGTAATCAACTTTGAAACACCTTTCGAACGTCTTTTCCATGAAAAACCCAACTATTCCATCTTAAGAATCTTTGGGTGTGCCTGCTGGCCCAACCTCCGACCTTACAACAATCATAAGCTTCAATTCCGCTCCAAGCAGTGTGCTTTCCTTGGGTATAGCAACCTTCACAAAGGCTTCAAGTGCCTAGATATTTTCACCGAACGAGTTTATATTTCAAGGGATGTTGTGTTTGATGAAAACATGTTTCCTTTCTCTACACTCAATCCTAATGCTGGTGCTCGTCTTCGGGCTGAGATCCTTTTACTTTCACCAGATTTATTAAATCCTACTGATCAAGGGGGTGAACATATTGCTAATGATCATTTGTTTAATAATCCTAACCCTAACGGAGTCAACAGTGAAAAAAACAACACTCCAAATCGTCATGATTTTATGCAGCAACAGGAGCAACAGGAAACAGCTGGCGCGGAACACGAAGCTGATTCGCCTGCACCTGCGGGCGCTGATCCCATGAGATTTGGTGGCAGGGGGCCAACTGACGCGCCTGCGGATCCCCAGGCAGATCTTCTGGCGCCCCCTGATCCCTAGTCAGGCGGGACCGGCGGTGCTTGGTCAGGCGGACCTGACCCGCCCTCGCCTTCGTCTGGTGCGCGCCATGCGTCAGGTTCCCACACGGGCGGACTTGGCACGCCTTCGTCGTCACATGGGGCGGGTGGTGCGTCACCTGGCCCACACGCACAAAACCCGAGTCCAGGCAGTGCGCCGCACAGTGCACCCGCACGGGATCCAAGCCCAGTCAGGAGCTCGGCGGTCGAGGGAGATTCGCCCGCCTCTGCTCGATCGGATCAGGTACGAGGTGATGGGCTCGGATCTTCTGCGGCTGATAACTCAGTACGTGATCATGCACCGTTACGAATGACTACGCGTGCACAAAAAGGTATTTTGAAACCATCAAAGTTTAAAGATGGGACAGTCAGGTATGAGAAAAAAATTCAAGTTTGCAAACTTTGCTTGAACTGGTGAACCTCAAAGTATGTTAGAGGCACTAAGTAATGATAATTGGAAAAAGGCTATGAATATAGAATATGAAGCTCTCATGAAAAATCAGACTTGGCATTTGGTTTCTCCTAAGCAAGGGAGGAATGTGATAGATTGTAAGTGGGTATACAAGATTAAAAGAAAACCCGATGGCACAATAGACAGATACAAGGCTAGGCTAGTGGCTAAAGGCTTTAAGCAGGGTTATGGCATTGATTATGAGGACACGTTTAGTCCAGTTGTTAAAGCTGCTACTATTAGACTTGTTCTGTCTATTGTTGTTTCCAGGGGTTGGAGTCTTCATCAATTGGATGTACAGAATGCGTTTCTACATGGCGTTCTCGAGGAAGAGGTTTATATGAGGCAGCCACCTGGATTTGAGGATGGCTTGAAACCACATCATGTATGTAGGTTGGACAAGGCCTTATATGGTCTAAAGCAGCCCCTAGAGCCTGGTATTCAAGATTGAGTATGAAATTGCAGCAACTGGGTTTTCGAGCTTCAAAGGGAGATACTTCTTTATTCTTCTTCAAGAAAGGGAAGGTGATCATCTTTATGTTAATTTATGTTGATGATATAATTGTTGCTAGTTCATCACAAAATGCTACCTCAGCTTTGCTAAAGAATTTGAGAAGTGAGTTTTCACTCAAGGACTTGGGAGAGCTACATTAATTTCTAGGCATTGAAGTTAAAAAAATGCATGATGGTATTATGTTAACTCAAGACAAGTATGCCAGAGACATAATTAAACGAGTAGGCATGAAGGATTGTAAGCCTTCCAATACACCACTGATAAGCTGTCATTGCATGAAGGAAAGGTATTGAGCGCCGAAGAGGGAACTAAGTACAGAAGCATAGTTGGTGCACTTCAGTACTTAACTTTGACTAGACCTGATATATCTTTTGCAGTAAATAAGGTCTGTAAATTCTTGCATGCTCCTACCTCCTTACATTGGACACCTGTAAAAAGGATACTAAGGTATATTCAAGGAAGTGCTGGAATAGGGCTCAAGCCATGTAGATCTCCATTAACTGGAATAAGTGCATTCTCTGATAAGGATTGGGCTGGGTGTCCAGATGATATGAGATCTACTGGAGGTTTTGCTATTTTTCTTGGGTCTAATCTTATATGAATGCTAAGAAACAAGCAACAGTATCACGTTCCAGTACTGAAGCAGAATATAAGTCTCTGGCAAATGCAATTGCTGAGGTAATGTGGATTGAAACTTTACTTAATGAACTAGGAATTGGAAGATCACATGTGTCACAACTATGGTGTGACAACTTGGGTGCAACATATCTCTCTGCAAATCCTGTATTTCATGCCAGAACAAAGCATATAGAAATTGATTATCACTTTGTTCGTGAAAGAGTAGCACAGAAGCTATTAGAGATACAGTTCATTCCAACAGGAGATCAAGTTGCTGATGGTTTCACTAAGCCTCTACAGGTTCGACAGTTTCAAGCCTTCAAGAACAATCTAAACCTCGAGGAGTTAAGATTGAGGAAGGATGTTAGATGATAGGCTTGTAGAAATTATATAGGCTAGTATTTTGTGACATGTTGTCACGTACTGTACGTGCACATACATGTAATCTTGGGTGCGGCAGGTTGTTAGCTAGGATAAGTTTATCTTTGTATAGCTTGGAGTAGAGGCCAAGCCTAGTAACAACCTGCGCATCTCATCTTGTAATCTGACATCTCTATATAACACGTACGCGTCCCTGCCGAACAGCATACGCTTCCATAATTCTCTTTCTTTCAGGATCCAACCTTGAGTCGGTCCACTCCCTAAATACAAACTATAAAAATTGCATGTAGTCTTTTACTCCAAAAGTACTTGAACCTGACCCAAATCTGAGGTGGGGCAAGACCTAAGGATGATTATGTATAAAATTTTGAAGTGTCATCTTGTATATCTCATCTATGTCTTAATGTGTCATTATGGCGGCCTGAAAGTCCCGAGGTCTCCGCAAAAACATCATCTTTGTTCTTCGTATGCTGGATGGCATCTCCCTGTTCGATCATGCTCCAACATTTGTCCCTCTCGTCCAGGCTAGGTCCTTCATTCCTATAATACTAACATACTCCCTCCATTTCAGAATATAAAGTGCATCAGTTTTCGTGCAAGTGAAACATATGTATTTTTGACCAGGATTATAGAATAAAATATCAACATCCACAATACTAAATAAATAAATATAAAAAACCTTTCATGATGGATCTAATGATACAAATTTTGTATTATAGATATTGATACACTTTCTAAAAACTTGGTCAAATATGCATATTTTTTACTTTTGAAAAATAATAATACACCTTATATTTTAGGACGAAGGGAGTATTTGAGTAGGCAGTATCATATTTTCATGAGCAATAGTGAAAAGCACCCGATAATTAAGTTGATGTCTATAGTCACTAATGATTGGTCCTTGTCTCTTTGTTATTGTGGGGGCTGTGAGTGTAGCTATAGTGTTGTTGTCCTCATGACTGCTTCTACGACCTCAAATGGAAAGAAAGTCGTGAGCAGTCCAATGGGCTCAGATCTAACAGGGACAAAATGATTTCACAATTGCAAATGTCCTTGATGCGGCATGGTGGCGCAACACCATCGGGGTGCCTTGTGGCACTGTCATCCCCACCACCTTCGGAGCTCTGCAAGCACCCCATGAGACGATGAACAAACAACACTAATCCACCTAGAAGAAGACCTCGCCACCCTCTCGATGCAGGGCGAGCCTCCACATCGACGAGGTCGGACGCATTGGTGATGGGGTAGATCAAAAGCACCAACCGCACACCAAGGGCCCTCGTTGTTGCCCGGGACGGGATGAGTAGTGTTGGTGCTGGTCTTTAGGGTTCACTAACCTATTGTTCCACTTTTGGGTTCTCAGTTTTTCCGTGCATACACCTTGAAAAGAATATGAGGTGCAAGTTAATACCCCCTCCGGCCCAAAATAAATGTCTCAACTTTGTACTAATTTTAGTACAAAATTATACTACAATCGAGACACTTATTTTGGACGGAGATGGTATTATGCATTTCTCTAGAGCATCACCCTCTCGACATACTATATCTTTTGATAATTTTCGAGCAATTCTAAACATGACTTTCATGGAGTTTAATTCATCATGTGTTTCCACCGGAGACTTCTGCAATCGGATGTGTCCCTCTATAGCAACATTGATACATATCTCTGCCTAGTTTTTTAGAGTAAATATCACTTTGTACTCTTTTTAGTACGAATTGTTTAGTAAACACGGGGCTTGAACGAAGACCAAATTCGGGCCCGTTGTAAAGCAAGATTGCATCTAAGAGCAACTCTAGTAGAGTCGCCATATGAGGCTGCCGAGGTGATGCGCGAACTCAGAGTCTTCATATTGACTGCTTTCCTATCATGGGACCCCTTGTCAATGTAACATTTTTTTCTTTCTAAATCTCCCTTCCATTCCCATGTGAGGTGGGGGCCACATGAAGTTTTTCTTCCGCCAAATATTTGAGCTAGAGGAAATGCATTCCCAATGTTGGCCCCGAGACGCCAAATATGGAGGCCGAGAGGTCAGAATTCAAGGATGCCGATAAATTATGGCGAATGTAGGTATGATGACTCTGCTAGAGTGTCTTTTGGTTAGAACCATCATGTTGACAGTTATTGTGGTGATTGAGCAGTATGATGACTTCGCTAGAGTTGTTCTGATACAATTGAAGAATAAAATTAAGACAATGCAACCGCATAGAGTCCACGTCCGACCTTTGCATAATAAGATGTGTAATAAACGCGTCCTGCTGCATAATTTAGCCGCCAAATCACCGATCCTTCAGTCTACCGCCGTAGAATGTTTGCTACTGTAATTCCGTGAGTTCACGTGGTTGCTAATTTAGCCGCCAAATCACCAATCCTTCAGTCCACCGTCTGAAAAACAAATTCGCCCTACGGCCCTATATATAACACCCAATGATCACGACATTTTATCACATCTAATCCCCAGGACCAACTCAATCCCAACAACACGGGAATAGACATCAAACTTAGCTCTTACATTCAGCTTCTTAATTAGCTCGGGCTATTTTTCTGAAAAATATGGCTCGAGCAAGAGCGATTGCAGCGCTGGTTGTGACGTTACTGGGCTGCGTGTTGGCCGTCGCCGAGGACGACTTCGCCCCAAGTGCGTCGCGACCCAAGGCGCAGCCGCCATCCGGTGGATTGGCGCCGGAGCCGCAGCCCCCTGCGCCCGGGGGATTGCTGAAGGCGCACGCCACATTCTACGGTGGCGCCGACGGCGCTGGCACCATGGGTGAGCAGAGCTTACCAACATCACACCTCCTTCCTTTCGTGGTGAATGCTACCGTATTGCGCATCAGATATTTGTAGTACTTCCTTTTTCTTAGTTTACAGGGCGTGCACATACTCTTAGATTATTAATTTAATCAATCTAATACAAGTCATATATTACAAAATATATACCAATATAAGCTTCAGATATTCTATTTACAAACGGTATAATTTTTGTGTTATATAGTTTATATTAGATCTAGGTATACGCGCAGGACTTGTAAACTGAAATGGAGGGAGTAACTGATTTATGTTGGAAATATGAGTAATTTACCAAATGATTTTATTAACAGAAATACTAGATAAAGCATGACTAATATAGTAGAGATCGAACAAGTCATGCGTTCTGACAGAGAAAAGGTAAATAGCATCTGCATATATGAACTTGAACTAAACATATATAGAACAGACACTAGATGAAGTTGCATATATGAAGTAGAACCTAACATATATATAGGGCAGAAACTAGAATAAAGAACTGTGACAGGACATCTAACAGAAAGAGTAAGAACACGTACAGGACAGCAGCAACAGAAGCACTGGACTTGGGATCGACATCCTCTCCAGCCATGTCGTTGCAGAGGTAGTCGACGTCGGGGAAGTAGTCGTCGGAGTCCGTGATGAAGAAGCCAGTAGTCGCGCGGAGCACTCCCCAAAAACCTTATCATCCTTTTCCCGTACAGGGCTCAAAGGGTGCGGTTCCGAAGGCCTACTGTCCCGATCTGCGGTGCACGCCGCAAGCCGGGATGAGGAAGATCGTAGCAGTAGGCAAGAGGATTGCATTGTTGTGGTGTGTCTCTCTGGGAGGAGCGACCTCCCTTTTATAGGCACAGGAGAGGGACCCGTCGTGCGTGGCAAAAACTTAGACATCGGCTCGGCTCATTCCCGCAACCCGCGGCGCGGCGCGGCGAGGCGGTGGAGGAGGAGTGCGCATGGATGTCCCTCTTGTTCTCATCCTCATACATGTGGAGAAAGAGCCTCCCTGATAAAGAGGTCCAACTCCCTTTAAACTAGCAATGTGGGACTAAACTTTTGTTCCACCTCTTGCCTTGCACAAATGGGCTGCGTGGGCCTCTAGGATTTATTAGGAATTTCTGAAGCTGCTATTGGGCAAGGCCCAAAATAGATAAAATTTCAGCAATTTACTGATCCATCGCGGGTGAAGCTTATGCGTCATATTCCGAGACTTTTCATGAGTTTACTAGAGAGAACCCTACTCTCATAGATTGCGACGTTTAACAATCAGACTAATATACGTGTGTTCTTCAAAACATGTTCTGCAGGATAACATCTCTGCTTAAAAGAGCCACTTAGAACACATTAAGATATACATCAACCTGCCATGCAGATTAGAAGAGTATTGCATCTTCATGGAGTGGTATTGTTAATAGTAAGGATACTCTCCTCTCAGTTGACCAACAGCTTGTCTTTCACATCTAATTCATGGGATCTCTGATCACAAAGAATAGGTTACCACTGTGAATAACTCATGTTGTGGGTCTCATACCCATCTCCCTCGATGCATTATCTATCACATTACGTGATAGACCCTTTGTAAAAGGATCTGGCAGATTTTTAGACGTTTGGATATAATCCAATGCAATAACTTCGGAGTTTTTCATTTTCCTGACAGACTTTAACCTTCTCTGAACGTGTCTTGATGACTTCATGTTATCCTTTGAGCTGCTCACTTTCGTGATCACAGTTTGATTGTCGCAGTTCATAAGGATTCCCGGTACATGTTTCTCAACAATCGGTAAGTCATTCAAGAGCCGGCGAAACCAATCTGCTTCGACCCTAGCTGTATCTACTGTTGTGAGTTCTGCTTCCATTGTTGACCTCGTTAAGATGGTCTTCTTGCAAGACTTCCACAAAATAGCGCCACCTCCATGAGTGAATACATAACCGCTCGTGGCCTTTATCTCATCAGCATCTGAGATCCAGTTTGAGTCACTATACCCTTGAAGCACCTTTGGGTGCCCAGTGTAGTGAATTCCATAATTCGCAGTGCCTTTCAAATAACGCAAAACTCTCTCTAGAGCTTTCCAATGCACATCTCCTGCTTTTGAGACAAACCGACTCAGTTTGCTAACAGCAAAAGAGATGTCAGGTCTTGTAGCACTAGCTAAGTACATAAGCGAGCCAATAATCTGAGAATATTTCAATTGATCTCTAGCAATTCTTCGATTCTTTCGAAGTAACACACTCGCATCATATGGTGTTGGAGAGGGCTTGCAGTCACTATAGCCAAAGCGACTCAAGATCTTTTCGACATAGTGATATTGAAGCAATGTAATCCCACCATCATCGTCTCTCAACAACTTGATGTTTAGAATGACATCAGCCACTCCTAAATCCTTCATCTCAAAACAACGAGATATGAAATCTTTGACCTCCTTAATAACATTTAGATTTGTTTCAAAAATCAGTATGTCGTCAACATACAAGCAAAGGATAACTCCCTCGCCCCCACCATGGCGATAGTACACACATTTGTTAGCTTCGTTTACAACAAAGCCTGCAGCTGTTAAAGTTCTTTCAAACATCTCATGCCACTGTTTGGGTGCTTGCTTGAGTCCATACAAAGACTTCAGCAACTTGCACACTTTTCTTTCCTAACCATCTAGTACAAACCCATCTGGTTGTTCCATATAAATTTCCTCGTCCAACTCTCCATTTAGGAAAGCAGTCTTAACATCCATTTGATGAACGAGAAGACCATGTGAGGCAGCTAGTGAAAGTAGAACTCGAATAGTGGTTAGTCGAGCCACATGTGAGCAAGTATCAAAGAAGTCTTCACCTTCCTTTTGGGTATAACCCTTAGCCACGAGCCGAGCCTTGTACTTTTCAATAGTACCATCAGGCCTAAGCTTCTTCTTAAATACCCATTTGCATCCTATTGGTTTGCACCCGTAAGGACGATCAGTTATCTTCCAAGTTTCATTCGCCAAGATGGAATCCATCTCGCTACGAACCGCTTCCTTCCAGTAGTCAGCATCTTCAGATGCATATGCCTCTGAAATAGAACTGGGAGTGTTATCTATGAGATATACAAGAAAATCATCACCAAAGGACTTTGCAGTCCTCTGTCTCTTGCTCCTAGTAGGAACTTCATTGTTCTCCTCCACATGACTTTCAAAGTGCTCCATCAAAATGGCAGGTTCGATAATTGTAACTGGTTCGTGATTCGATGAACTAGGCATCTCCTGATTAGATGAGGTAGCCATATCCTTCATGGGAAAGATATCTTCAAAGAAAGTCGCATCATTCGACTCCATGATCGTAACGACATGCATGTCAGGTGCCTCAGATTTTACAACCAAGAATCTATAGCCAATGCTATGAAAAGCATATCCCAGAAAAACACAATCCATAGTCTTTGGTCCAAGCTTCCGCTGCTTTGGAATTGGAACATTGACTTTCGCCAAACAACCCCATGTTCGCAGATAAGAGGGTTTTAACCTTTTCTTCTCCCATTCTGTAGGATCTAAAGTATGTCTAGAGGGGGGGGGTGATTAGACAACTTGACCAAATAAAAATCTAGCCTTTTCCCAATTTTAGTTCTTGGCAGATTTTAGCAACTTTGGACAAGTCAAGCAATCTTAACACAATTCAAGCAAGCATGCAAAGAGTATATGAGCAGCGGAAAGTAAAGCATGTAACTTGCAAGAATGTAAAGGGAAGGGTTTGGAGGATTCAAACGCAATTGGAGACACAGATGTTTTTGTCGTGGTTCCGATAGGTGGTGCTATTGTACATCCACGTTGACGGAGACTTCAACCCATGAAGGGTAACGGTTGCGCGACTCCACGGAGGGCTCCACCCACGAAGGGTCCATGAAGAAGCAACCTTGTCTATCTCACCATGGCCATCGCCCACGAAGGACTTGCATCACTAGCGGTAGATCTTCACGAAGTAGGTGATCTCCTTGCACTTACAAACTCCTTGGTTCAACTCCACAATCTTGTCGGAGGCTCCCAAGTGACACCTAGCCAATCTAGGAGACACCACTCTCCAAGAAGTAACAAATGGTGTGTTGATGATGAACTCCTTGCTCTTGTGCTTCAAATGATAGTCTCCCCAACACTCAACTCTCTCTCACAGGATATGGATTTGGTGGAAAGAGGATTTGAGTGGAAAGCAACTTGGGGAAGGCTAGAGATCAAGATTCATATGGTAAGAATGGAATATCTTGGTCTCAACACAAGTGTAGGTGGGTTGGAAGTGTAGTTTCGTTCTGATGGCTCTCTCCACGAATGAAGAGGAGGTGGAGGGGTATATATATCCTCCACACAAAATCTAACCGTTACACACAACCTGCCAATCTCGGTGGGACCAAATAGTTAAACTCGGTCGGACCGATTCAACAAAGCTAGTGACCGTTAGGGTTTTTGGTGGGACCGACATGCAACTCGGTAGGACTGATATGGTTAGGGTTAGGGCATAACGTAATCTCGTTGAGACCGATTACACAAACTCGGTGGGACCGATTTTGGTAATAAGCTAACCATAGAGTTGGTCAGGTAAACTCGGAAGGACCGATTCGCTCATTTCGATGAGACCGAAATATTTCAAAAGGGAAACAAAGAGTTTGCATTGCAATCTCGGTGGGACCGATCGCTCATCTCGGTGGGACCGAAACATTACGAAGGGAAACAGAGAGATTGCAACCCCATCTCGGTGAGACCGAGATCCCTATCGGTGAGACCGATTTGCCTAGGGTTTGTGTCAGTGGCTATAACATCTAAACTCGGTGGCGCCGGATAGAAAGAATCAGTGGGGCCGAGTTTGACTTTTGGTTTAGGTCATATGTGGATGTGAGAAAGTAGTTGAGGGCTCTGGAGCATATCACTAAGCACTTTGAGCAAGATCCTCATTAAGCAACACCTCATCCCTCCTTGATAGTATTGGCTTTTCCTATAGACTCAATGCGATCTTGGATTACTAAAATAGAAAATGTAGAGTCTTGAATTTTTGAGCTTGAGCCAATCCTTTTGTCCTTAGTGTTTCGAGGCACTAGTAGAAAAAGGGTCAAATGTGAAGCACATTAGTGCCGGTTTGAATTTGAGCCGGCACTAATGTGACCATTAGTGCCGGTTCCAACGGCTAGGCGGGCGGGCATCATTAGTACCGGTTCGTGGGCAACCTTTAGTACCGGTTCATGCCACAAACCGGTACTAATGAGGCCAGTGCGACTGTGGTCAGGCTGGGGCCCCCACGAAGACCTTTAGTACCGGTTCATGGCATGAACCGGTACTAGAGTTTCTTAGTAAGCTGATTTTTAGTCCCACCTCGCCAAGAGAGAGGCAGTATGAGCGGTTTATAAGCCGTGAGTGCAGAGACAATGACGAAGAGGCGCAATGCTCACCTGCACGTTGATTAGCTTCAAGCCTTTCAGAATAGCATAGATTGCACTGAGCTATGTGCAGTGCAGTCTACACTATTCCGAAAGGTTTGAAGCAAATTAACCAGCATTGCACCTCTTTTTTATTTTTAATAACTTATTTGAAATCCGGACTTCTTTTGTGTTCAGTATGCAGCATTCAAAGCGACGTCATCAATTTCCAACATGTTCTGACATCATTTGTTGTTGGTCATTTACCTAATTGTTTAGAGAGCTAAATGACCGTGAAATTGAAAATCACTACAAAATGAACTCTGAAAATGTTGAAACTTGACATGGTATCATTATTTCACCCGCATAGCATGTGCGAAAGAGTAGAGAGGGTCACGGCAAAAACTGGATGCACTTCGTGTACAAACTGGACAAACTTTTTCGGAGTATCGGGGTTTCGGACAAGAACCCATCTGTTACACGAGCACTTCAATGTTTTTTAAACTTATTTGAACTCCAGACTTCTTTTGTGTTCAGTATGCAATATTCAAAGCGACGTCATCAATTTCCAACATGTTCTGACATCATTTGTTGTTTTTCGGTCATTTACCTAATTGTTTAGAGATCTAAATGACCATGAAATTGAAAATCACCACAAAATGAACTCTGAAAATGTTGAAACTTCGCATGGTATCATCATTTCACCCGCATAGCATGTGCGAAAGAGTAGAGAGGGCCACGACAAAAACTGGACGCACTTCGTGTACAAACTGGACAAACTCTTTCGGAGTATCAGGGTTTCGGACGAGAACTCATCTGTTACACGAGCACTTCAATGTTTTTTAAACTTATTTGAACTTCGGACTTCTTTTGTGTTCAGTATGCAATATTCAAAGCGACGTCATCAATTTCTAACATGTTCTGACATCATTTGTTGTTTTTCGGTCATTTACCTAATTGTTTAGAGAGCTAAATGACCGTGAAATTGAAAATCACTACAAAATGAATTCTGAAAATGTTGAAGCTTGCAATGGTAGTATCATTTCGGAGTATCAGAGTAGGGAGGGTCACAAAAAACTACTCAGAAATAAATAGAAGAAAACAAATAAAGCAGAAAAGAATAAAACTATACAAAAAATTACTCAAAAATAAATAGAAGAAAATAAATAATGCAGAAAAGAAAAAAAACTATATAAAAAATTACTCAAAAATAAATTGAAGAAAATAAATAATGCAGAAAATAAAAAACTATATAAAAAATTTGTTGGGGCGCTGCCCAGTGGGCCTGCCACATCTTGGGTGTGCAAATGTAGGCCCAGAAGGGCCAGCAGACTCATAGGGCGGCGCGCCCTAGTTAGGCCTAGAAGACAGATATATAGAGAAGCTCGAAGAAGCAGTCGCGGCTGGGTTTATAAACCACTGCGGCTGCCCTTCGCTCGGCGAGGTGGGACTAAACATTGTGGATCGCCGGTGGCAGGGCACAACCATTAGTACCGGTTGGTGGATCCAATCGGTACTAATGATTGGGCCATTAATACCGGTTCGTGGCACGAACCGGTACTAAAGGGGCCGTTTCCCGCCCCTTGGCCTGGCGAAAATTGGCCTTTAGTACCGGTTGGTGGCTCCAACCGGTACTAAAGACCCCTCATATATATATGGCACTTACGAAAATATCAGTTTCATCGACCATCACTTCTTCTCGATCCAACTTCTTTGCCGCGCCCGTCGCCCATCGCGCGTCGCCCTCGCCGCCCCCGCCGCCCTTCGTCACCGTCACCGCCGTCGCCCCCGCCACCCGTCGTCGCCATCATCGCCGTC
>NC_057812.1:571505064-571532484 GCF_018294505.1 Triticum aestivum
GTTGAATTAGTTCAATTAATTAGGTATATTTTTCGTAAGTGCTTAGTTGAATTAGTTCAATTAATTAGTTGAACTAGTTGAATTAACAGAATTAGTTGAATTAATAGAACTAATAAGTGTTTAATGTTTCACCTATGAACATAGGAATGTCGTCTGACGGCGAACACGATTTCATTATGTGCGAATACTGCGAAGACCAACGCGACCTGTGCGGCAGAAATTTTCTAGTTGATGATAGACGCTTCAGCATCAAGCTGGATGAGAACTTCGAAGTGGATACAGTAAGTCACAACGACAAGTCTTTTTCGTAATTAAGCATGAATTATGCTTCATTTGCTTCAACTTTTAATTTTAATTTTTCACTATTCTACTAGCGTATCCCCTGCCATGCAAAAATTTTTGTCTTGGATAAGATATGTTTCAGTCCTAACGAAACTATGGAGGTAAAAAGAGTTTACTTGAAGACCGAGCATGGTTATACCTTCAACGTCAAATTATACAATGCAGACACATACACCTATTTTGAATGCAAAACTTGGCAAACACTATGCAAGGCTTATGCATTTGAGCCTGATATGGTTATCACCTTTGATATTCGTCCGGAAGATGATATTGAAGGTAATACCGACATCTATGCAAGGTTTTTATATTAATATGATGATGATGATGATGATGAGTTATTATATCATTTATGAAAGAAACTGCATATTAGTTTCAACTGGATGGATTCTAGCTAAGTGATCAAGTATATGCCATATCCATATTACCTCGATCACTTAAGTAGGTGATCAAGTATATATAATATGGATATGACATATACTTGATGACTTAGCTAGGATCCACGCATCCAGTCAAACTAATCTGCGGTACATTCACCTAATGATTTAACAACTCATTATAATGTAAAACAATCACTAAATTAAATTGAAAACACAAAATTAAAGTAAAAATAAAAAATAAAACCAAAACACACCCAAACATTTAGTATCGGTTGGTGTTACCAACCGGTACTAATGTCCTACGCGCCCACGGAGCTGGCTCGTGCCACGTGGTTGCCCTTTAGCACCGGTTCGTGCGGAACCGGTACTAAGGGGGGGGGGCTTTAGTGCCTACAATTTAGTGCCGGTTACCGAACCGACACTAAAGGGCCTTACGAACCGGTGCTATTGCCCGGTTCTGCACTAGTGAGGGGTCCACTTTTCTCATCCATGCCATGCCAATCATTGAGCTTTCCTGAAATATTAGTCTTGAAATAGCATTAGCTCAATGAACTATATGTTGTTAGGAATTACCAAAACCACCTAGGGATAGTTGCACTTTCAATCTCCCCCTTTTTGGTAATTGATGACAACATATAGATCAAAGCTTCGACAAATGATAATAAGAGTGAAAAACATTGTCGCTTTGAGAAGTATGTGAAAAGCAAGAGCTCCCCCTAAATTTGTGCATAGTTTAAGATTTTCTTTGGACTGCAAATGCACAAAGAGTTAGGATCATGGGTTACTCTTCCATGTCACATACATCTTGGTGGAGCACTCAAAATGATAATAATTAAAATACATGCACTTCTCACCAAGCAAAGTGAGTGATCATATGGAATATAAAAGGATAATGTCATCCAACAAGCATAAAGGTAGTATATGATCAAATACATGATCATCCAAGCAAGCACAAAGTATAAAGTATCTCAAATGAGCAGATAATAAAGTTCAACCACCAAGGAGAAACGCAAGAGAGAACAAAAGCAACACTCTCTCTCGAAGCCTATGATCTATACATTTTCTCCCCCTTTGGCAACAAGTTACCAAAAAGTTCATAAAAAATGCATAGTGCTAAATCAACTCTCAGGCTTGGTCTTCAGGTGGTGGTGTAGACAGAACTCCAAGGACGAAGGCATTAGTCGATGTAGATGGAGCTGGTGGAGTAGGTGCTGGAGCTGGTGGCACTGAAGCTGTAGCTGGTGCAGATGAAGTTGCTGTGGTGTCTGGAACAGGCACTGCAGCAGATCTTTGTCCTCTAGGCACTCTAGCAAAAGCATCAGTGGTAGACTTTCCCTTCTTCTCCTGCACTTCATCCTGAAGTTGCTCAATGGCTGACTGGATCTCAGTGACCTTCACATCTAAGTCATAGAACTTCTGCTCCACGATCCTCTCCAAGCTCTCCTGGTTTTGAGTCAGGGTAGCTAATCCCTTCTCAATCCTCAGAGTGGAGGCAATCAAGTAGCCAAGCTGATCTTGCTTGCTCTTTAGAAGATACTGAGATGCCTCTTTAGTGGTTGGCATCTTTGCAACCTTTTGAGCCCGAGCCTTCTCCTTTTTGGCTTGTGCGTGCACAGAAGATGGTTCATTTTCATCCATCACCACAGTGTTGTCCTCAAAGTCTGGGTAGATGGGCAGGTGCTCCTTGTCCAGCAGATATGTACCAGTGCCCATCTTGGAGTTGATCAACTCCTGGATCTGTGGGGCATACCCACAACTCCTCTTCTGATCTGTAGTTGTCCTCTTTATGGTTTCCACAATTAGGCTCATGACCTTAAACTTTTGTGGAACATCAAAAATGTGCAGCAAGTTGATGGAGTGACCTCTGATCATCTTGTGATCACCTGACTTTCGCAAGAGAGTGTGCCTGAGGATCCAGTTGATTATTGGCAAGCCTGACAGAAGGTAATGTACCTGTCCAAACTTGTGTGTCTCAAGAGCAGCATCTTGGATCTCTTTGTACATATGTGCCATGGTGTTGTGATCCTTCTTCTTCTTGGCATAGACATCCAAGTCATCTTTTTGTTCTTCTGGGGCATTGATCAACTAAGCCCATTCTGCAACTGTTGACTGGTACCTAGTGCCTTCAGACATCTAGACAATCCTTCCATCTGGGTAGAAATGAGCTGTGGAGTAGAACTGCATGATGAGCTCATAATTCCACTTTGTGAGCTTCTGAGCCACAAACTCATCGACTCCAAATTCCTTGAAGCTGTCATATACACCAAGAAAGTGATCCTCATTTTACTCAATGAATGTCCAATCGACCCATCTCATGTCACACACTATTGGCTTCTTGTCAAACAACACTGTCTCATAGAAGTCCTGATGTTCCTTGGTATGGAACCTATAGTCCATGGCAGTTCTTCTTCTGGTGGCATATGGATCTGGCTCTCTCCATAGCCTCAATCCTGAATCCTTCCTTATCTTCATGTTCTCGGCTACTGGATGAGCATCATTGTGATCTGGAATTTTTGGGCTTCAACTTCCTTAGCACAACAGAATCATCTTCTCCTTCAGCATCTTGAGGCATTGGGGCCTTGTTCTTCTCCTCAGCAGGGATGTTCCTGGTGCTCCTCTTTGGTTTTGGCTTTGGAGCTGGAGCAGCAGTCTTAGGAGCAGTCTTAGGCTTAGATGGAACAACCCCTGCCCTTATAGCATCTCCCATAAGCTTTTGAGCTTTGGATGCTGGTGTTGCATCCTCTTCCTCTTCCTATTCTTTAGAGTCTTTCATTATTGAAGATCTCCCAAGCACTCTGGCAGTGGTCTTCTTGACCCTTTCCTTTCTTTTCTTTTCTGCCACAACTTGCTCTTTGGGTGTAGATCCCAAAGTCTCTTGAGTGGATGTTCTGGCTTTTGACATGGGAGCTCTCTTGGCAGGAACCTTTTGCTTCATCCCTGGCTTAGTGGCAGCAGCTATGCCATATTCCTTTTTCAGGAATTTCCTCTTTGAGGTGGCCTCTTCCTCAATAGCCACATAGTCCTCATCCTCAGAATCTGAGGTTTTCTTCTTTCTGGTCCTGGTGGCTGCCTTAGGCAAGTTGCTGGGTGTGCTCCTGCTTCCATCATCTGAGCTACTGGAGGGACTAGTGCCCTCACTCATGTGAACCTGCTCCTCAGATTTGTTCTGACTGTCACTCTAATCTGACATGATGCAAACACTGATAGCAGACCCTGTGAATAGATTATAGATGAGGTAGAGTGGATGAGCATCACGAAGTGCAGAGGTTTTTGCAAAAGAATGAATCAAAGACTTAGTTTTAGTTTTCCACAGAAAGCATTTCGGATATACCGATTTGAAATCTCGGTGATACCGAAGCAGCTGTTGGAACCTAAACTAGTGAACTCGGTCAGACTGAGTCATAGTTCGGTGGCACTGAAACTGCTAGGGTTCCACAAAGACTCGAACTCGGTCACACCGATTTGCAATTCTAGGTCAGACCGAGAATCACATGTGCAATGGCCTGAGCCAAATCGGTGGAACCGATTTCAACAACTCGGTCGGTCCGAGATGGTTTCGGCGGAAACCTAACCCTAAATTTTCAATCCACAACTAAACTACGGAGTTTTTTCATTGGATAGAGTGATCTAAATCGTGGCAAGATACATGGAAAAACAATGTGCTGGGGAATCGGAGTGAGAACAACACAAAGATCAAGTCCATACCCTAGTTCGGCGATGGACTTGCTACGGCGGCAACGGCGGAGACGATCCCGTTAACGGCAGCGGAGACCAGTGACTGGAGGCGGCTGGCGATGAGGAGGATGATCCGGAGACCCAGGGAGGCAGAGCAGGCTGAGCGCGGGCGAAGAGGTTCGGAAAGTTTTCCAAATTTTGGCCCCTGGGTATATATAGCCTGACCCTGTCGGTGTGACCAAGTGGAACAACTCGGTGGCACCGAGATGCATAACTGCAAGGAGTTACTGCAACTCGGTGTGAGCAAAAAGTTCAAATCGGTTGCACCGAGATTAAAAACCTAGATCGACTTAGTGATCTCGGTATGACCGAAATGGATGAGTCGGTCAGACCGAAACGCACAAATAAGTTTTGGAAGTTTAAGTCTATGACGAATCGGGGACTCCTAGTGCTCCTCACACAGAGTGGTTCGAATCTGACTTGATCAAACTTTGTGATGCAACATGAATAGAGTTTGAGACGAGAAGAGCATAGATAGCTAGAGAAGGTTCTTAGACATTCTTGTCCATCCACTTGGCAAGAGAAAAAGAAACCAATCAATAAAAACAACAAGTGGATGTCCTCGAATGAGGAAATTATGCAACCAACATGCTCACACAATAAAATAACAAATGAAATATGTGGCAAAGCATGCACAAACAATTCTAGCATCTATGAAGCAATTGGCGATGACTAGGTCATCTATATATGAGTATATTGACTTAGGAGTCAAACGAGAACATTTGATCATAGGTCATACTCATCGTTTAAGCACAAGTGGGGTTACCACTTTTACATAAAGCGTTGTTGTGTTCACACCATTAGCGTTGCTTTAGCTCAATTTTTAGAGTAAAGCCCCCCCTAGATGTGAGATCCCCCCTAAGAGGGATGAACTAACGTTGGGTTTTGTCGATGAGGACTTCATGTAGGTGTTGAATATGTGGATGCTCTAAGTTGATGTAGATCATTCGGAACTATCGTTTGGAGTGAGTTGTACTTTCAATACCTACACGGGTTAGTCCCACAAGGAACAAACAAGGATATCCATAGACATAGAGTGATGCACGCACAAGATGATGTCTATGAAAGCATTTGGTTACCTTGTCCCTTGTCTTACCAACAAGAGGGTTTGTGACTCCTTGAACTAGTGCAAGATGTGGAAGTTGATTGCACTTGTTCTTACCAGAATGATAAGAGTGAAGTATGTTGGCGGAGTCACCCTCAAGAACTCTCTAGTTCTTCTTCTTCGGGATCCACACCATCTTGATGGGAATCCTCGGAGTTGTAGTTGTACTTGATGAAGTGGAACTTGATGTAGTCTTGGGAACCCACTTGACCAAGGCCTTAGGAGCTTCTTCAAATGCATCAATTTCCTCTTGAAGCTTGTCCTTGCCTTTTTCCTTGTGGTCTTGTGGTGGAAGATCATCTTGAGCTTGTGTCCCTTTGAAAGAAGTAGGATCATACTTCTCTTGTTGAGGAACAAACTTCGTCTTGGGGTATTGATATTCTGCCCACTCAACTCCATTGGCATTGAACTTTCATTCAAAACCAATACCTTGGTTCTTCCGGTGCCTTCCTTGCTTGTGTACAATTTCCTCGAATTGCTTACTCCCGACAAGGCTCTTGTAAACACCTTTCTCTATGATTCCTTTCAATAAGCTATTTTCTTGCTCAAGTGTAACTTGGCTAAGAGAATCATTAGTGGAATCAAGAGAACTACTAGAAACAACAATATTGGATTTAGCATGATTATTGTTACTACTAGAGGAAGAATCCTTCTTGTTCTTGTTACTAGACTTGACTTGAGGCATGTAAGTGGATAGGAGTAAACGCTTGGCAATGTAAGAAGAACTTTTCTTGCGAAGATCATCATTGATTGCCTTTAAGAACTCATGCTCTTGCTCAAGATTGAGCTTCTCAAAACGTAATTTCTCATGAGTCCTTAAAAGTTCTCAATGATCTCCTAAGATAGTTTCATGAGCTTACTTAAGAGTGTTTAGTTCTTTAGTTAGAGACTCAATCTTCTCCTTATCATTGTCATTCGTTTCATCTTGATTAGCATGATTAATTGACGTTTCATCATAGAATTCATCACTAGAGTTGTCAACAAGTAAATCATCATCACCTAACAAGTCATCTTCATCACTATTGAAATCAACATACTCGGGGTGTGATACCTTTGAACCTTTGGCCGTGAAGCATCTTCTAATTCCTTCATTTGGTGAATCAAATATGTCGTAGGAGTTGGTTTACACAAGTGCTAGACCGGCAACGCCTTCATCTTGAGTATATTCGGAGTCGGAGTGATAGCTTCTCTCGGAGTGATTGTCGGAGTCGGAGCCGGATACCCATTCACCAACATGAGCTTGATGTCTTCATTTTGTGTAGCTCCTTGATGACTTGTCCTTCCTTTCCGAATCCTTGCTTCTCCGAGAGGGTCTTCGTTCATAACGATCATCCCTACTCTTTCTCTCCCTCGGTGGTGATTCTTCTCTTCTACTTCTTCTTTTGGGAGAATCTTCTCTTCTCTTGTAGGGGGTCGTACACTCATTGGAGTGGTGTCCGGGTCTTCCACAATTGTAGCAGTTTCGCTCTCGACTAGAAGATCTTTTGTCATTGTAGGACCTTGACTTGGAACTTCTCTCTTTGCTTCTACTCTTGTAGAACTTGTTGAAGTTCTTCACCATTAGGCTCAATTCTTCATTGAAGGTTTGTTTCTCACTTGATGATGTGGGAGCTTCACATGAGGCTTAGTAAGCACCACTTGACTTGTTATGGAGCTCCTCCTTATCCTTGAGTGACATCTCATGAGCAACAATTCTTCCAATGACTTCCGTTGGCTTGAGATCTTTGTAATTTGGCATCATTTGGATCAATGTGCATACGGTATCATATTTTCCATCCAAGGCTCTTAGGATCTTCTTGATGATGAATTGGCCAGTCATCTCTTCACTTCCTAAGCCGACAATCTCATTTGTGATAAGAGCAAGCCTAGAGTACATTTCAGCGACACCTTCACCATCCTTCATTTTGAACTTGTCAAGTTGACTTTGAAGCACATCCAACTTGGATTCCTTGACGGAGTCGGTACCTTCGTGCATATCTATCAAAGTATCCCAAATTTCCTTTGCATTCTCAAGACGGCTGATTTTGTTGAATTCTTCGGGGCACAATCCGTTGAAGAGGATATCACAAGCTTGAGCATTGTATTGTAGCATCTTCAACTCTTCTGCGGTAGCTTCACGGTTCGGTTCTCTCCCATCAAAGAATTCACCTTGCAAGCCAATACACAGAATAGCCCAAACAGCGGGGTTATGTCCAAGAATATGCATTTTCATCTTATGCTTCCAACTAGCAAAATTAGTGCCATCAAAGTAAGGACCTCTACGGTGGTAATTTCCCTTGCTAGACGCCATACTCTCCTAGGTTGTGAAACCAAGGCTATGGCCACCAAAAGCTATGGAAATCAAAGCAAATGGATACCAAAGCTCTAATACCACTTTTGTAGGATCGAAAGTATGTCTAGAGGGGGGGGGTGATTAGACTACTTGACCAAATAAAAATCTAGCCTTTTCCCAATTTTAATTCTTGGCAGATTTTAGCAACTTTGGACAAGTCAAGCAATCTTAACACAATTCAAGCAAGCATGCAAAGAGTATATGAGCAGCGGAAAGTAAAGCATGCAACTTGCAAGAATGTAAAGGGAAGGGTTTGGAGGATTCAAACGCAATTGGAGACACGGATGTTTTTGTCGTGGTTCCGATAGGTGGTGCTATCGTACATCCACGTTGATGGAGACTTCAACCCATGAAGGGTAACGGTTGCACGAGTCCACGGAGGGCTCCACCCACGAAGGGTCCATGAAGAAGCAACCTTGCCTATCCCACCATGGCCATCGCCCACGAATACTTGCCTCACTAGCGGTAGATCTTCACGAAGTAGGCGATCTCCTTGCCCTTACAAACTCCTTGGTTCAACTCCACAATCTTGTCGGAGGCTCCCAAGTGACACCTAGCGAATCTAGGAGACACCACTCTCCAAGAAGTAACAAATGGTGTGTTGATGATGAACTCCTTGCTCTTGTGCTTCAAATGATAGTCCCCCAACACTCAACTCTCTCTCATAGGATATGTATTTGGTGGAAAGAGGATTTGAGTGGAAAGCAACTTGGGGAAGGCTAGAGATCAAGATTCATATGGTAAGAATGGAATATCTTGGTCTCAACACAAGTGTAGGTGGTTCTCTCTCAGAAAATATAGGTTGGAAGTGTAGTTTCGTTCTGATGGCTCTCTCCATGAATGAAGAGGAGGTGGAGGGGTATATATAGCCTCCACACAAAATCTAGCCGTTACACACAACTTGCCAATCTCGGTGGGACCGAATAGTTAAACTTGGTCGGACCGATTCAACAAAGCTAGTGGCCGTTAGGGTTTTCGGTGGGACCGACATGCAACTCGGTAGGACCGATATGGTTAGGGTTAGGGCATAACGTAATCCCGGTGAGACCGATTACACAAACTCGGTGGGACCGATTTTGGTAATAAGCTAACCAGAGAGTTGGTCAGGTAAACTCGGTGGGACCGTTTCGCTCATTTTGGTGAGACCGAAATGTTACAAAAGGGAAACAAAGAGTTTACATTGCAATCTCGGTGGGACCGATCGCTCATCTCGGTGGGACCGAAACATTATGAAGGGAAACAGAGAGATTGCAACCACATCTCGGTGAGACCGAGATCCCTATCGGTGAGACCAATTTGCCTAGGGTTTGTGGCAGTGGCTATGACATCTGAACTCGGTGGCGCCGGATAGAAGAATCAGTGGGGCCGAGTTTGACTTTTGGTTTAGGTCATATGTGGATGTGAGAAAGTAGTTGAGGGCTTTGGAGCATATCACTAAGCACTTTGAGCAAGATCCTCATTAAGCAACACCTCATCCCTCCTTGATAGTATTGGCTTTTCCTATAGACTAAATGTGATCTTGGATCACTAAAATAGAAAATGTAGAGTCTTGAACTTTTGAGCTTGAGCCAATCCTTTTGTCCTTAGTGTTTTGAGGGGTCCACTTTTCTCATCCATGCCATGCCAATCATTGAGCTTTCCTGAAATATTAGTCT
This sequence comes from Triticum aestivum, assembly GCF_018294505.1. Classification (NCBI taxonomy): domain Eukaryota; kingdom Viridiplantae; phylum Streptophyta; class Magnoliopsida; order Poales; family Poaceae; genus Triticum; species Triticum aestivum. The sequence goes on from NC_057812.1 coordinate 571,514,611, forward strand.
TGAAATAACATTAGCTCAATGAACTATATGTTGTTAGGAATTACCAAAACCACCTAGGGATAGTTGCACTTTCACATTCCTCGAATGGAGTTATCTCTTTGTTCTTTGTGGGGACTCAATTTAGGACATGACATGCTGTCAATATCGCCTCCCCCCACCATGCCTTGGAGAGACCCGATGTCTAACATGGCGTTAACCAAATCAGTTAGAGTGCGGTTCTTTCTTCCGGCCACCCCATTTGACTGAGGTGAGTAGGGAGGCGTTCTCTCATGGATTATACCATGTTCCGCACAAAAAGCATCAAATTCATTGGAAAAATACTCTCCACCACGATCGGACCTAAGCCTCTTGATTTTTCGATCAAGTTGGTTTTCCACTTTAGCTTTATAGATCTTGAAAAAGTTCAAAGCCTCATCCTTAGATTTTAGAAGATACACACGGCAGTATCTAGTGGAGTCATCAATTAATGTCATAAAATATTTCTTTCCACCTTTTGTCAAAACACCATTCATTTCACATAGGTCTGAATGTATGAGCTCTAGTGGTGCAAGATTTCTCGTTTCCGTAGTCGTGTGAGACTTACGAGGTTGCTTAGCTTGCACACAAACTTGACACTTAGATCCCTTGACAGTGGTGAAACTAGGGATTAAGTTCAACTTTGCTAGTCGCGACATGCAACCAAAGTTAACATGACAAAGACGTGAATGCCACACATTTTATTCACTATTGTTGCAAACATGATTAACAACTTTATTGCAAACGTATGATAAGGATAAACGAAACAGTCCCCCTGACTCATAGCCTTTACCAACAAAGGTTCCATATATACTTGGATATTACAAATTTATTCGACTCAAAGACAAGCTTATAGCCATCTCTACATAGAAGAGATCCGCTAACAAGATTTTTATTGACGGAGGGGACATAATGCACGTTCTTCAGCCGCACGATCTTCCCCGAAGTAAACTTCAGATCGACCGTGCCAACACCACGAACAGAAGCACTTGAACCGTTGCCCATTAGCACGATTGAAGTCCCTACGGTCTGATAAGACGAAAACATGGAAATATCACCACATACATGCACATTAGCACCCGTGTCAATCAACCAATCAGGAGAATGACATACTGAAAGAATAGTGGGAAATATACCATACCCGGCATCCTTCATGTCAATGTCTCCAATGCCAACATTAGTAGTCTTGCCGCCTTTCCCAGGATGACGCTTGTCATAGCGATTAGGGCAACTAGGAGCCCAATGATCAGGATCCCCACACACATGACAAACACCTTTCTTCTTGTCATTCTTCTTCTTGAAGTTCGTGTGTTGCACAACCTTGTTCTTCCCATCAAACTTGCCTTGTTCTTGAACTTGTGGGGCTGGAAGTTCTTCTTCTGTACCAGATTGGCACTAGATCCTCCCTCAATACCTCGAGCACGTGTGTCCTTTACTCTCGCCTTTTCTTCGACATCAAGAGTACCAATGAGATCCGGAACGGAAAACTCATGTCTCTTATGCTTCAGTAAGGTAGCAAAGTTCCTCCACGAAGGAGGAAGCTTGGTGATGATACCTCCAACAACAAACTTGTCTGGTAGCGTACAGTTGAAGTGCTCAAGCTCTCTAGCAAATGACTGTATCTCATGAGCTTGCTCAACCACGGAGCGCTCTTCAGTCATCCTGTAATCATAGAATTGCTCCATGATGTACAACTCAGTGCCAGCATCCGAGACCCCAAACTTGGCCTCGAGTGCGTCCCACATATCTTTTCCATTGTCAATTGACGGATAAGCATCAACTATGTTCTCACCAAGAACACTCAAGAGAGCAGCCTTAAACATAGTATCCATTTTCTGAAAAGCTTGTTCCTGTTGGGTATCAAACTCCCCTTCAGGCTTGCCAAGCATGGCGTCATAGCAACTCATGGTTTGAAACCATAAGACTGCTCTCACGCGCCACCTCTTATAGTGGATACCCTCAAACATAGGAGGTCTCATGGAAGCAGCAAAACCACTTGGGGTAAATTGCCTATAATAAGGTTTTTGGATTGTTGGAAATATGAGCAATTTACCCAATGATTTTATTAACAGAAATACTAGATAAAGCATGACTAATATAGTAGAGATCGAACAAGTCATGCGCTCTGACAGAGAAAAGGTAAATAGCATCTGCATATATGAACTTGAACTAAACACATCTAGAGCAGACACTAGATGAAGTTGCATATATGAAGTAGAACTTAACATATATAGGGCAGAAACTAGAACAAAGAACTGTGACAGGACGTCTAACAGAAAGAGCAAGAACATGTACGGGACAGCAGCAACAGAAGCACTGGACTTGGGATCGACATCCTCTCCAGCCATGTCATTGCAGAGGTAGTCGACGTCGGGGAAGTAGTCATCGGAGTCTGTGATTAAGAAGCCAGTAGTCACGCTAAGCGCTCCCCAAAAACCTTATCACCCTTCTCTTGTACAGGACTCAAAAGGTGTGGTTCCGGAGGCCTACTATCCCGACCTGCGGTGCACGCCGCAAGCCGGGATGAGGAAGATCGTAGCAGTAGCTCAGTGGTCAGGAACTTGGAGGTGAGAGGATTGCGTTGTTCTGGTGTGTCTCTCTAGGAGGAGCGACCTCCCTTTTATAGGCACAGGAGAGGGACACGAACAGGCTGCGATGGAGGGAGACGAAGCGAACAGGCAGCGGCCGAAGAGGCACGCCGTTCGAATTCAGTGTCCACTACAAAAAACGTCTCAGCTCCCGCGTGACGTTACGTATACCCGTCGTGCGTGGAAAAAACTTAGACATCGGCTCGGTTCATTCCCGCAACCCGCATGGTGGCGTGGCGTGGCGGGCGGCGGAGGAGGAGCGCGCGTGGATGTCCCTCTTGTTCTCATCCTCATACATGTGGAGAAAGAGCCTCCCTTATAAAGAGGTCCAACTCCCTCTAAACTAGCAATGTGGGACTAAACTTTTGTTCCACCTCTTGCCTTGTATGAATGGGCTGCGTGGGTCTCTAGGATTTATTAGGAATTTCTGAAACTGCTATTGGGCTAGGCCCAAAATAGACAAAATTCCTACAATCCCCCACCAGTTCCCAGAGGCACACAAAATTTGCCTTTGGTTCCAAAACACTGTTTTATATACCGGTATTTGCAGTGGAGACTGTTAAGTTGAACTTCCACCTAGAACTCTATGCTACACTAGTAAGCAACTTGAACAGTGGACTGGGCCTTGAGCTGCAAGTTTGCTGTGAATCTAGCTTCACATAAAGCCTTGACCGATATGTGGCTACCGTGGGTCTTCCCCGCGGGTGGAGCTTATGCGTCATACTCCGAGACCTTTCATGTGTTAACTAGAGAGAACCCTACTCTCATAGATTGCGACGTTTAACAATCAGACTCATATAGGTGTGTTCTTCAAAAGATGTTCTGCAGGACAACATCTCTGCTTAAAAGAGCCACTTAGAACACATTAAGATATACATCAACCTGCCATGCAGATTAGAAGAGTATTGCATCTTCATGGAGTGGTATTGTTAATAGTAAGGATACTCTCCTCTCAGTTGACCAACAGCTTGTCTTCCACATCTAATTCACGGGACCTCCGATCACAAAGAATAGGTTACCACTGTGAACAACTCATATTGTGGGTCTCATACCCATCTCCCTCGATGCATTATCTATCACATTACGTGATAGACCCTTAGTAAAAGGATCTGCCAGATTTTTAGACGTTTGGATATAATCCAATGCAATAACTCCGGAGTTTTTCATTTTCCTGATAGACTTTAACCTTCTCTGAACGTGTCTTGATGACTTCATGTTATCCTTTGAGCTTCTCACTTTTGTGATCACAGTTTGATTGTCGCAGTTCATAAGGATTCCCGGTACAGGTTTCTCAACAACCGGTAAGTCATTTAAGAGCCAGCGAAGCCAATCTGCTTCGACCATAGCTGTATGTAGTGCTATGAGTTCTGCTTCCATTGTTGACCTCGTTAAGATGGTCTGCTGCAAGACTTCCAAGAAACAACGCCACCTTCATGAGTGAATACATAACTGCTCGTGGCCTTTATCTCATCAGCATCTGAGATCCAGTTTGAGTCACTATACCCTTCAAGCATCTTTGGGTGCCCAGTGTAGTGAATTCCATAATTTGCAGTGCCTTTCAAATAACGCAAAACTCTCTCTAGAGCTTTCCAATGCACATCTCCTGGTTTTGAGACAAACCGACTTAGTTTGCTAACAGCAAAAGAGATGTCAGGTCTCGTAGCACTAGCTAAGTACATAAGCGAGCCAATAATCTGAGAATATTTCAATTGATCTCTAGCAATTCTTTGATTCTTTCGAAGTAACACACTCGAATCATATGGTGCTGGAGAGGGCTTGCAGTCACTAGCCAAAGCGACTCAAGATCTTTTCCACATAGGGAGATCGAAGCAATGTAATCCCACCATCATCGTCACTCAACAATTTGATGTTTAGAATGACATCAGCCACTCCTAAATCCTTCATCTCAAAACAACGAGATAGGAAATCCTTGACCTCCTTAATAACATTCAGATTTGTTCCAAAAATCAGTATGTCGTCAACATACAAGCAAAGGATAACTCTCTCGCCCCCACCACGGCGATAGTACACACATTTGTCAGCTTCGTTTACAACAAAGCTTGTAGCTGTTAAAGTTCTTTCAAACTTCTCATGCCACTGTTTGGGTGCTTGCTTGAGTCCATACAAAGAGTTCAGCAACTTGCACACTTTTCTTTCCCGACCATCTAGTACAAACCCATCTGGTTGTTCCATATAAATTTCCTCGTCCAACTCTCCATTTAGGAAAGCAGTCTTAACATCCATTTGATGAACGAGAAGACCATGTGAGGCAGCTAGTGAAAGTAGAACTCGAATAGTGGTCACTCGAGCCACAGGTGAGTAAGTATCAAAGAAGTCTTCACCTTCCTTTTGGGTATAACCCTTAGCCACGAGCTGAGCCTTGTACTTTTCAATAGTACCATCAGGCCTAAGCTTCTTCTTGAATACCCATGTGCATCCTATAGGTTTTCACCCATAAGGACGATCAGTTATCTCCCAAGTTTCATTCGCCGAGATGGAATCCATCTCGCTACGAACCGCTTCCTTCCAGTAGTCAGCATCTTTAGATGCATATGCCTCTGAAATAGAACTAGGAATGTCATCTATGAGATATACAAGAAAATCATCACCAAAGGACTTTCCAGTCCTCTGTCTCTTGCTCCTAGTAGGAACTTCATTGTTCTCCTCCACATGACTTTCAAAGTGTTCCATCGAAATGGCAGGTTCGATAATTTTAACTGGTTCCTGATTCGATAAACTAGGCATCTCCTGATTAGATGAGGTAGCCATATCCTTCATGGGAAAGATATCTTCAAAGAAAGTCGCATCATTCGACTCCATGATCGTTCCAACATGCTTGTCAGGTACCTCAGATTTTACAACCAAGAATCTATAGCCAATGCTATGAAAAGCATATCCCAGAAAAACACAATCCATAGTCTTTGGTCCAAGCTTCCGCTTCTTTGGAATTGGAACATTGACTTTCGCCAAACAACCCCATGTTCGCAGATAAGAGAGTTTTAACCTTTTCTTCTCCCATTCCTCGAATGGAGTTATCTCTTTGTTCTTTGTGGGGACTCGGTTTAGGACATGACATACTGTCAATATCACCTCCCCCAACCATGCCTTGGAGAGACCCGATGTGTCTAACATGACGTTAACCAAATCAGTTAGAGTGCGGTTCTTTCTTTAGGCCATCCCATTTGACAGAGGTGAGTAGGGAGGCGTTCTCTCATGGATTATACCATGTTCCGCACAAAAAGCATCAAATTCATTGGAAAAATACTCTGCACCATGGTCGGACCTAAGCCTCTTGATTTTTCGATCAAGTTGGTTTTCCACTTCAACTTTATAGATCTTGAAAAAGTTCAAAGCCTCATCCTTAGATTTCAGAATATACACACGGCAGTATCTAGTGGAGTCGTCAATTAATGTCATAAAATATTTCTTTCCACCTTTTGTCAAAACACCATTCATTTCACATAGGTCTGAATGTATGAGCTCTAGTGGTGCAAGATTTCTCGTTTCCGCAGTCGTGTGAGACTTACGAGGTTGCTTAGTTTGCACACAAACTTGACACTTAGATCCCTTGACAGTGGTGAAACTAGGGATTAAGTTCAACTTCGCTAGTCGCGACATGCAACTAAAGTTAACATGACAAAGACGTGAATGCCAGACATTTGATTCACTATTGTTGCAAACATGATTAACAACTTTATTGCAAACGTCTGATAAGGATAAACGAAACAGGCCTCCTGACTCATAGCCTTTACCAACAAAGGTTCCATACTTGGATATTACAAATTTGTTCGACTCAAAGACAAGCTTATAGCCATCTCTACATAGAAGAGATCCGCTAACAAGATTTTTATTGACGGAGGGGACATAATGCATGTTCTTTAGCCGCACGATCTTCCCCAAAGTAAACTTCAGATCGACCGTGCCAACACCACGAACAGAAGCACTTGAACCATTGCCCATTAGCACGGTTGAAGTCCCTGTGGTCTAATAAGACGAAAACATGGAAATATCACCGCATACATGCACATTAGCACCCGTGTCAATCAACCAATCAGGAGAATAACATACTGAAAGAATAGTGGGAAATATACCATACCCAGCATCCTTCATGTCAATGTCTCCAATGACAACATTAGCAGTCTTGCCGCCTTTCCCAGGATGACGCTTGTCATAGCGATTAGGGCAACTAGGAGCCCAATGATCAGGATCCCCACACACATGACAAACACCTTTCTTCTTGTCATTCTTCTTCTTGAAGTTCGTGTGTTGCACAGCCTTGTTCTTCCCATCAAACTTTCCTTTACCATCAAACTTGCCCTTGTTCTTGAACTTGTGGGGCTGGAAGTTCTTCTTCTGTACCAGATTGCCACTAGATCCTCCCTCAATACCTCGAGCACGTGTGTCCTTTGCTCTCGCCTTTTCTTCGACATCAAGAGTACCAATTAGATCCGGAATGGAAAACTCCTATCTCTTATGCTTCAGCAAGGTAGCAAAGTTCCTCCATGAAGGAGGAAGCTTGGTGATGATACCTCCGGCAACAAACTTGTCTGGTAGCATCACTACAAGAAAATACACTTCCGTGATGATACGTGTTTGTCACAGTAGGTCGCGTTTTCTGCCATGCATGTACATCCATGACAAATATATGACAGAATCAAGATAGTCATACCTGTGCTGTCGTAGAAGTTTTCCATGACATTGCCAAAATTATCATCACGGAAGTGTCCACTTCCATGACGATAAATCGCGCGTCACGGAAGTGCTTTCATCAAGGGTGACCGACACGTGGCATCCACCGTAACGGAACGCCGTTAAGCTATCGGGTCGGATTTTGGATTCGATAACCCGTTAACAGCCACGACCAATGCCAATTTCCCACATGTAAAATTCTCATTGGCTGACGGATCCATGCGTCAGCTCCGCATTGGCTCAGGTGTCACTCATCCAACGGTCGAGATGGGCCTATGATATGTTGACACGTGGACCGGCCCAAAAGTGGCCCACAAAGATTAAATGGGCCGGCCCAACCGAAGGCCCATAAGATTTAGCGGACCATAATGGGCCGGCCCAGCTAAAGGCCCACATAATTTAGCGGACCATAATGAGTCGGCCTAGCTAAAGGCCCACACGATTTTGTAGACCATAATGGGCCGACCCAGCTAAAGGCCCACAAGATTTTGCGGACCACAATGGGCCGGCCCAGCTAAAGGCCCATAAGATTATGTCGACCATAATGGGACGGCACAGCTAAAGGCCCAACATTCTCTATCAAATCGGCACGTCAACGGCCTGTCCTAAGCTTGTCATCAACGCGGCCCATGGTCACTTCTGGCCCGTTAACAGTCCGCTAAGTAATTGGGCCGAATTATGGCCCGGTGTATTTCTGGCCTGTTAAAGGTCCGGCTTCATTTGGGCCCATTTATAGGCCATCAAAACTTTCGGCCCATAAATGACCGTGAAGGATTTGGGTCATATTCGGCCATGTCTGACATTCGGCATGTTAGAGGCCCACTATAGCTTTGGGCCACTTTCGGCCTGTTGTCATTTTCGGCCTGTTAACGCCGGACGTAAACCATGGGCCATATGTGGCCCAACGTCATATCGGGCCCATTAACGGCCCATATAAAAACGACGATAATCTAGCCCGACCGAAGTTCCGGCCTGTTAAAGGCCCGTGTATTAGGTCGGCGCATTTACGGCCCGTCCGAATTTCGGCCTGTTAAAGTCCAGTGGGTTATTTGGCAATCAGGGCCCAATCTCACTTTCGGTCTATTAAAGGCCCATATATTTTATGGGCTCGAGATATTTACACCTGTAAACGGCCTATTTTTACTGAGGGCCCAAATTATGTTTAGGCCTGTTAAAGGCCCACTATGGGCACATGCCTACCAGAAAAATATGAAAGCTTATGCTGATTTAGGCCCAGATACTTTTAGTGGGCTACATGCCAATTTCGGCCCGTAATCGTTTTTAGCCCAATTGGAATGGGCCCGACGAATGTTGGCATGTTGGGCTCCTACGAAGGTTTCGGCCGAATACATTACTAAGATAAACCTACACTATACAAAAATAGCGTCGTAATTACTGCAGACTGAGGCATCATCATAAATGTTGTATCACAACAAAATAAATTCCAACCATACAACAAAAGGCCTGTTGGCATAAAGTTTATAGTCCTTCCAGATAAAAGCACCATCAGATGTATAGAAGCACAGATCATTTGACCTGAGTGCTAATGTTTCAGGCTGTAGAATCTGATGGAGCAGCACGATCTCCACCTTTTTTCGCCATTGCTCTTGAACAATGAAGTGAATGTTTGATAGTCTGGTTTCAAAACCATTCATATCTTGACGACATTTCTCAACCACTATTCTTGTTTTTGAAACAATGTCCATTAGGGATTGGACTTGTGTCTGGAGCACAGATATATCACTCTGTCTAGCAGGAAGATTTTGTTCAGTAGGCGATTTGGACGAGGTTACCTTGACAACCAACCCAGAATTACGCAGGAAAGTGCTTTTTGCACTGTTAGTGGAGAGATACTGACGCACTGCAGCAAGAGGTGACATTGTGCCTGTAGTAGCCTCGTCACCTTCAGGTGGTTGTGGCTGTTCAATCATTTGTTCCATAACTTCCTGAAAGTTTGAACTTGTAGATTAGTGTACCAGATAAGTTACTAATGAGATAAAAACAAACAAAGTAGGTTAAAGGTTTATACATAACTTATTTTGGTGAACTACTCTAATACATTAGCATGTATTGTAGTGCCAACTACATAATAAAATCACTTTCGGAACATATGTCCATGTAGCATGCCTACTGTATTGTCTATTTCCTCACATTTGTTGACATCTAAGGATAAAGAGACATGGTTTAAAGTAGGATGAACATAGTATGACATCATTCATATCATGGGCAAACAGATATAAAACAAACAAGCTATTTTATCATTGTGTGCGCACGTGAACATAACAACTAGATTACAGATCAAGACCAAAAGAATATCCTTCATCTCTTTTAAACCATGTAAGGTGAAATGATACGTTAAGACAATTGTGAATAAAAGTGAACAAAGTAACTGACATTGGCTGCAAACCAAGTAGTTAAATGAACACATCACAGTACCAATCAGTTCAAGGCAGGAGGAGTAAGGACTTACAACAGCGGCTTGAACTGGTGTGCTCATACCCTTCATCTTGCTGGTGTGGCAATCCTTGAAGATTCGCACTGCATTCGGTTCAAGTTCTTTTTGGTCCGCACGGGATTTCCTCTGTATTTGGAACAAGTCAATATAGATACGATAATATGGCACAAAAAAGAAGGAAGTAGCAGCTATTTACAAGAGCCTCGCAGTGTGCAATATAGCTATGAGATCTTGTGGTCTGTTGGAATTTCACTTTAGAACGGTTGGTTTTGTTCTTCAAACAGTTAGCCTAGAAGAAGATACACTTGTAAGGCACATACATAAATACAAGTTCAATATGTGGTCTGATCAAATACATATAGCCTACCTGATACTTTGGATCAGACCAATGTTTAACGAGGGCTGTCCAGTCTTCATCTGTAATATATTCCACTGGAGATGTTTGGGCGATTTCATTGTTAGCCTTGCCTTCAAAGTGAGATTTTCTAAGGTGGTACCGATACTGTCGCAGAGCAGACTGAAAAACATGAGTGCATGCTTGTCTAGTTGCATCATCTTTCGGATCCAACTTGAACCTCATCTGTTGAAAAAAGAATATGAGTCTTATTAGGAGGAAGCTAGAAAGTATGGGACAGAGCAAGACAATATTACTAATTGCGATGAATAACATTACTTACAGATAAATGGTCAAGGAAGGTGTTAAACTGGGTATTGTCTTTCTCATTCCTGTACTGGATCCACGTTGGGAGGATACATGCACGACACCTAACAACAACGGCTGCCTTTGATACTAACTTGGCTGACTCTGTAGCATCACGTGGCCTTTTTAAACCTGCCTCAAAATGGATCTCCATTCTTCCTCCTTTAGATTTTGTTAATCTGTCAAGCATTATCCCTGATGTCTGTTTCCGCTTGCGCCGTGGTGCTAGTTCAACAACGAATATGGAAAGTGTTAGTGTACATCAAACTGTGATAGTAAATATAAAGGAGCATGCAACTGCAACTTGACTCGGTCAGGTACCGTATTGGTGTTGATGCTCATGAGGTTCATCTGATCTTGCCAAGTCCTGTTGTGTCAGGAGTGCTTCGGAAGTAGTGTTAGGTGTGAAGGCAGCTTGGGAACTGACCAGTCCCGGAGCAAACGAACGAGTAACTGGTTGAGATCCTGGTACAGTTGAAGCGGATGCTGCAGCTGGTGGAGTAGGTGATACTGTGTTTGTAGATTTAGCCGGCGGACTTGGACCTTCTACTGCACTATAAGTTCCAGCAGAATCTCGACGGTAGAACCTTTTCCGTTTCATCCAACGAGTAATAGCACTCCCTACTATATTATTTTCCTTGCTCTTTTTTGACTTTGCCATGTCAAGTTGTACCCACAACACAAAAGAATAAAATCACTCTTCATAACTCATTGATGCATGATACAGACAAACAATACTTTGATGTAAGACAACCGTATGAGGATGGAATATGTAAGAAAAATAGGATGACATGACATATTCACAGCTACGATGTGCAAACTAAGCAGAAGGATTTTCAAGAAAATAGAAGTAATGCAAGCTAGACACCGTATGAAAGATGCAACCAATATTACTCTGCCAAGTTAAAAGTGTCTTGTCATAAGTGGCAATTCGAAAAATTAGAAGTAGTACAACGTAGAAGTCAATGCAAGATGCAACCACTATCAAACTGCCATGTTAAAAGCGTCCAATCATGAGTTACTGATGCGGGATACACAACAACAGTACTTTGATGTAAGAACATGGTATGATAGATAGATGCAGTGTATTCTAGACACAGAAAGCCATGTCATATGCACATGTATAACGTATAAACTCAGCAGGTGCAATTTAATCAAAATAGAAGAAATACAGGCTAGACAACATATGCAACATGAAACCAATTATCACACTGTCAACTTAGAGCAAGCACCTGCGATGGTGGAGTACGGGAGATGAACTCATCATGTAGACTTGGGACTTCAACTCCATTATCAGTAGCAGTGGCAACTCTAGAGAGTCTCTGTTTGCGTTGGTGCGGAGGACCACCAACATCCCCTAACTTACTCTTTTCCTTCCTATTTTCTGATATTGCCTTATGAAGTCAAAACCACAAGAAGATGAATAAAATTAGCTCTGCATAACTGGTTGATGCATGATACAGACGAACACTACTTTGATGTAAGGCAAGCGCAGGATAGGAGGATGGAATATATAGAAAAAAAAGACAGCGTTTCATATTCACACGTACGATAGGAGGATGGAATATGTATGAAAAAACAGTAAGCGGAAGGCATTTCAACAAAATTAGAAGAAATGAAAGCTAGGCACGATATGAACATGCAACCAATATCACTCTATCAGGTAAAAAGTGTCTCATGTAAGTGCCATTTCAAGAAATTAGAAGCAGTACAAGCTAGAAGACAATGCAAGATGCAACCTACATCACAGTCCCAAGTTAAATGTGTCTTATGGGTAAGTGATCGTTGCAGGTATAAGTTGTAAGCTACGCAGATGCAATTCAACATAATCAGAAGCAATACAAACTAGACATCATACGGAAAACGCAACCACGTATAATAGTTCCAAGTAAGAGCAAGCACCTGTGATGGTGGAGTAGGGGAGATGTGCTCATCATGTACACGTATGTTCTAGAAATAGGAACACGTGTCATATTCACAGGCATTATGTGTAAAGTAAGCAGATGCAATTCAAGTTAGAAGCAATACAAGCTAGACATCATACGCAACATGCAACCACATATAATAGTGTCAAGTTAGAGCAAGCACCTGTGATGGTGGAGTAGGGGAGATGTGCTCATCATCTACACAGCTACATTGACTGTCCAGCCTTGTGTTGTCTTGCGAATCTTGTTGGGAGGATGGCGGAGTAGAATCTGTAGAGACCCCCTGTTTGAGTTGCTCCGAAGGACCACCATCATCCACTGCCGGACTAATTTCCTTCAGCTGTAATGATTTTGCATTGTGAAGTCAAACCGATAAGAAAAAGGAATAAAATTCACTCTTCAGAACTCATTCATGCATGATACTGACGAACACTACTCGAATGAAAGGCAAACACATGATGCGAGGATGGAATATGTATGAAAAACAGGATGGTGTGACATACTCACACCTATGATGTGGTAACTAAGCAGAAGGCATTTCAACAAATTAGAAGCACTGCAAGCTAGACAACATATGAAAGATGCAACCAATATCACTCTGCCAAGTTCAAACTGTATGGCGTTTCAACAAATTAGAAATAGTACATGCTAGAAATCATATGCAAGACACAACCAATATCACGGTGGTGACTTAAAGGTGCCTTATCATAAGATATAGTATGTACCAAAAACAGGAAAGCGTGTCATATTCACATGTATCATGTGTAAGCTAAGCAGATGCAGTTTACACTAATTAGGAGCAATACGAGCTAGACACCATATGCAACATGCAACCAGATATCACACTGCCAAGTTAGAGCAAGCACCTTGGATGGTGGAGTAGGGGAGCGGAGACTTGGACCTTGTAATGCACTATCAGTACAAGGAGAATCGGTACAGATGCTCCGTTTACGTTGCTACAGAGGACCACCATCATCGCCTTCCTTACTATTTTCCTTCCTCTTTCTTGATTTTGCCTTGTCAAGTCAAACCCACAAGAAAAAGGAATAAAATTTGCTCTTCAGAACTCATTGATGCATGATACTGATGAACACTACTTTCATGTAAGATGAACACTACATATCACACTGCCAAGTAAGAGCAAGCACCTGCGATGGTGGTGTGGGCGAATTGCGGTGATCAACTAGAGAGCTACGTTGACTATCTTCATTTAGCCTTGCTGTTTCTTGAGAATCATGTGGGGAGGATGACACTGCACTCTTTAAACGAGTATGGCGTCTCACAGAAACCCACCCGGGTGACTGTCTCATCATAAGTGATTGACGAGGGATACAAAAGAACATTAGTTTGATGTACGAACATGGTTAATAGACATATGTAGTATGTATCAAAAACAGGAAGGCATGTCATTATCAAAGGTATAATGTGTAAAGTAAGCAGATGCAATTTAACCAAATTGGAAGCAATACAAGCTAGACACCATATGCAACATGCAACCACATTTCACAGCGTGAAGTTAAAGCAAGCACCTGGGATGGTTGTGTGTGGCAATTGAGATCATCAACTGCAGAGCTAAGCTTACTGTCTCCAACTGCTGACACTGCACCCGTTAGAGCGCTGGAATGCTTAGTGCTTATCTTCGAATTACACTGGAGCGACTTCTGTCTTTTCTTTTCTGCATTCATCACCACTGCGTCAGAGTCTGAAATACCCATGCATAAAAAAACAATAGTGTGAGTATGGGTGAAGTGTGTGCACAATTAGAACAGTGTAAAGGTAGCAGATAGCAGGTCAGTGAGAAATAAATGACGGGAGACAAATGATAGCTCTACAACATGCATGGCACACTAAATTACTACAGGATTCTATGAAATAACAGTCGACTGAAAGAAAATAGGTCAGTCCATTTTTTCTGCACCATCCAATGTACAAAGAACGGGCAGATCGCCTTCATCTACCTTCAGCGAGTCAGTGTTGATGATCTTCCTCGAAACGCCAGCGACCACCGGCCCAGTATTCCTCCCCTGCCTGCGCCCTCCCCTTGACCTCACCGCACCGCTGTGATTGGCACCGCCCCCGGCCATCCATTCAAGCCCCGCCGACATCCAAATCGGGCGCAAGAAGCTCCTGCGCCCCACACCCCTATGATAGACAACGATGCGCCGCTTCCCCAGGGAACAGGCGAACTAGGTGCTCTGCGCGCCTAAGCGGGTGCTGCTTCTTTTAATTGCGGTTCAACTGACCCTGAATTGAAATCCAGGCGGGCTATGGACCTCTAGCAAAGGTGAAATAGTAAAAGGGAGGAAACCTTGTGCATTTAGTATCACGAAGAATATGTAGTAAGAAGCGCTCAACTAGTTTCTTTCGTGGGATGAATACAGTGTGAGCAGAGATGTAAGATTTGCAGGAATAAGGGAAGAGGAGTACCTCTTTCTGCTGGTAGTGCTGTGTCCTCCTTCTGTTTTTCCGACGATCTTCTTGTTGTTCGCCGGAAACCACAAGTTGTGGAGGACGGTGCAACCTTGGACGAACCCATGGCCAAGTTGTTGAGTGTGGTGCGGTGGCCGTCTGTCGGCAGCGGGGAAGTAGATCCGAGGCGGCAAACAACGACGTAGCAGGAACAACTCCAGTGCGGTGGACGGTTGCGATAGTGGAGCCGCAACAGTGAGGCGCAGGATGGCGTGGTCGGAGTGGTTCTGCTATGGCACACGTCGATGTCGTGGAGGCAGCTCTGCCTCGGCTTCAGCTGCTAAGTCCTTGAGGGCGTTGTGGTTGCGGTTGCATTGGACGATGACGTCGGGGTATCGGCTCCGGCGTGATGGAGGAGGGCGGCAGTGGATTGGCCGCCATGGGGTGGAGGACGGAGGAGGCTGGGGTTTCGCGACTGGTGGAGAGGGCGTTTTCGCGCCCACAGAGTATGAATGGGGAAACGGAGGGAGGCGGGGAACTAAGGGGGAACAATGTTTTGGTTTGAGACGCGCTTGTTGAAATTTGGGGAAAGTTACAAACTTTCCCCCCATCTAAATTTCGGACATATTGCGGGTTGGGGGTAGGACAGTCATGTCAGGTGTCCCAAATGTGGGCGGGATAGATTTCGGCCGAGCGCATGGGTAGGCATCCATGGCGTATGAATGCTTCTCTGGCGTCTTGGTGAATTTACAAACCTACCCTAGTTTAGACCTTTGGACATCGGGCCGATAGGCTACACGGGCCAGAGTCAGGACAGTAATTTCCTACCACCAAAACATTAGTCTCGTGCGGTTTCGGGTGACCAGAGGCCTATTTGGTGCTTCGTTCAATATTTGGGAGCAGAAGCACTAGGCCTCCTTTGGTTTGTAGGATTTTTGTAGGAATTCTATAGGATAGGATTTGCAAAGGAAAAATTCCTTTGAAGCCCTTTGGTTTGTAGGAATGGATTCCTATTCCTATGTAGGATAGGAATCAATCCTTCACGTTTTGGAGGGAAAAAACATTAGCCTAGACTCAATGGAAAAAAATCCTATCCTATGCACCAAATGACATCTCTTTCTCTATAGGAATTAACATGCATGTCATCTCACTTCCTATGATTTTCCTATTCCTATAAAATTCCTATCCTATGAACCAAAGAAGGCCTTAACGTTTTCGGTTCTCTCGAATTGAACTTTCAGGATTTGTCAAACTTCACAAATCTTTACTCTTGAAAATCCTAAAGCTACGATTATTTTGGAATGGAGGGGGTACATTTGAATATACATTGTACACAAGTATATATTAAAAAATATGCAACTTACCTCAGTTCATGCATGGTTCCAGATATAATCTCCTTGGTTGCAAAAAAAAGTTAGATATGCGTATGAATATGTATAGCATGTTCAAACTCACAACAAAGATTGATGCCCCCTTTTACATCTGATTTACAAATGCCATTATCTCGGGTTCAAATAGATGAATGCACTTCCGATGAATTCGAATCTTCGAAACCCCCTTTATGTTGAATTCGACATGTATTCTATTTCGTAGCTAGCAATTGGAATGTATCCATGCAAGTGACAGATGTATAAAGTGCTTCACACTAACAACATGGAATGCACTAATTAATGTTTATATATGAATTGCAAAAGCATCCATTGCCTGTATTTCAAACCGCTCTCACTCTATGGATCAATAATATGAAATAAACACATGCACATGCTAGAATTTAATTGCAGTTGAAGAAATTGCCTACTCCTGGTACTATATATTAGTGATAGGGGTGTGTACAAAGTACACGTGAATACCAGGCATTGTGAGTGTGTGTATACTATCGACGAACTAGCCCTCAAGCTTGTATAACATACTAAGGGCCTAGGGTTACAAATCATATATAGTCGACTTATCACCAGTGGGGATAGAGTCCTCCATGACTCTGGTAGCTTCGTGTTGTACGCCGAGTCCTCCACATGGGTCTTCGTATAACACGTCTTGGTCCAACCTATATGTGGCGCAGGATGGAACCGACCCATGAGTCTTCATGTTAACCCACCATAACTAGAAATGATGTGCCCACCACACCACACACGCAATCGACCTCTAAGAAAATAAGCATATACAATAGTACAACAGTATCTAGCTCACGATACGTCTCCATATTTTCTTGATGACACTGACGGACTTTGCATTTGATGCGTGCTCCGTATTTTGTTGACGACACTTATGGTCATTGTATTTGAAGCGAAAGCACGATATGGTCACTGGACTTCAGAATAAGCTCATCACGGTCACCACATACATTTTGTCGTGCTAACCAACATGTGGTTGGATGGTTAGAGGATAGTGTTTTCTCGAGCCCACCAAGGTTAAAGTCCCGGTGCTCGCATTTATCTTGTATTAATTTCAGTATTTTCCGGCGACATACGTTTAGTGGGAGGAGACGTTCCACTCGACTACGAGGCACCTATGGTGACTTCGTAAAATCTCAAGATCATATATGCTGACCCATTCTCTCGAAGGTGCTCATAGGGGTAGGGTTCGTGTGTGTGCGCTTATAGCGGTGAGTGCTTGCGCGTATATATGAGCCCTTGCGTTTGTACCATGTTAAACAAATACATATCATGGTTATACGGTCACTGGCTCACCCGTACAACTCCGTATTTTGTTGATGACACAATCAATTGACCAGTCAAACGTTCCATGCGGCACAACTAGTGTTGCACCATCGGGGCGCGTAACCGTGGGGCTCACCTGTCAGCCCGTATATGAAAGAAAGAAATGGTAGTTTGAGTTTGTACTGTGTTAATAAAATAGGAGTACATTTTAGGGTGATCATACGGTCACTAGCTCACCATACAGCTCTGTAATTTGTTGATAACATGATTGATTGACCAGTCAAACGGTCCACATTCAGCAGCACACATTACCATAGGGCCCACCCGTCAGCGTGTATATGAAGGACAGAAATGGTAATAAATTAGTGGTCAATGGGTATTCAAAGTCGTGAGACCTCTGGTTGGAAGTCACCGGCGGTTGGGGGGCGTTCATTGG